>NC_057801.1:518797435-518802692 GCF_018294505.1 Triticum aestivum
AACGGACCCTTGAGGGCGGTCACCGAACCCGTACAAATGGCGACCCTTGGGGGCGGTCACCGAACCCGTACACTTTGGTAACCCTTGGGGGCGGTCACCGGTACCCGTCAAATTGCTCGGGGCAATCTCCACAACCCAATTGGAGACCCCGACGCTTGCCCGGAGCTTTACACCACACTGATTGAGCTCCGAACACCACCAACCGTCTAGGGCGCCCAAGCACCCTAGAGAAACAAGCTCAAGGGCACCAAGCACCCAAGAGTAATAAGCTTCTCAACTTGTAACTTCCACGTATCACGTGGAGAACTCAAACCGATGCACCAAATGCAATGGCAAGGGCACACGGAGTGCCCAAGTCATTCTATCTCAAATCCCACCAAAGCAACTAATGCTAGGGAGGAAAATGAGAGGAAGAACAAGAAGGAGAACACGAAGAACTCCAAGACCTAGATCCAAGGGGTTCCCCTCACTTAGAGGAGAAAGTGATTGGTGGAAACGTGGATCTAGATCTCCTCTCTCTTTCCCCTCAAAAACTAGCAAGAATCCATGGAGGGATTGAGAGTTAGCAAGCTCGAAGAGGGTCAACAATGGGGGAAGAACACGAGCTCAAAGGATTAGGTTCATTGGGGAAGAAGACCCCCTTTTATAGGACCTCCCGAATCCAACCGTTATGTGCTCAGGTCGTGCACAAACGGTACTACCGCTTGGAGGAGTGGTACTACCGCTTAGCACGGCCAAAACAGCCCAAACGAGAGAGAAAACATGAGATTTTGGTCCGGGGAGGTACTACCGCTTATGAGCCACGGTAGTACTGCTCTGGAGTGGTACTACCGCTCAGGAGCAGCGGTAGTACCGCTCTGGAGCGGGGTAGTAAAAAATTACATCCGCTCTAGTCGCGGTAGTACCGCTGCAGCCTTTACCAAAACAGCCACAAGTTTGTTGGAAAGCTAACGACATGGGCTAACACAATATTAATAGAAATATCAAGAATAAGCAAATCAGAAAAGTCACATAAGAAAATGTTGAGAACCCTTCATCGGATAAGACTGGTAAAACCTCCAACACCGAAAACATCATAGAAAACGCATGCGAACTCTGTTTTCGATGAACTCAAGCTTGTCATCAAGATGAACATAAGCTCTAAGACTCACAAAGATAACCAAACAAGAACCAAGAAACATGATGCAAGGATGCAATGGTTTGATCTCTCGACTAACGATACGATAAAGCTACCAACTTGAGAGGCCCCCTTGATAGTACGGCAAACGATCCTATAACTCGGTCTCCCAACTACCACCACAAGACCGGTAAAATAGAAAACCTATCAAGGGAAAACCTTTGCCTTGCACATGGTCCACTTGAGCTAGATGAAGACGATCTTGACTCCCTCAAGTTGGACCACCTTTCTTGATTGCGTTGGCTCGATCAAGACTAGATGATTGCTCCCCCATAGTTCACTATGGGTGAGCCACTCTTCGGCACATCTTCACAAGTCATTGACACCACAATGGATGGCAAGATTCAAGCACTTGATCTCTTCGTGATGCTCCAGTTGAACTTGCACACGGCAATCTTGATGACGATCACCACTTGATGTCATCCTTTCCATGGGTTGTATGATATCTTCCTCTTGACGCAAGCCCATGGATACGTACCTAACCCCACATACAACTCTCACATAGACCATGGGTTAGTACGTAAAGTGTAATGGCTTACCATACCATGGGATCACTTGATCCCTCTCGGTACATCTTCTATGCTTTGTGAGTTTATAAACTTGATTAACTCTTGACTTAGTCTTGATCAACCTTGAATCTTTGCAACTCTCTTCATTTGGATGATGTCTTGAAGGTAAACATGAATGATCACACAACCTTCTTCTTCAAGACATGCTTGCAATAAGCTCAACACTCGCATGACCAATCTTTGGATAATTCCTTAATAGCACCTTGGTCAACTCAAAAACTCCTTGAAACCAACACATGGACTTCAAGAAAAACCTATGGACAAATCCTTCAAATACAACTCAAGACAACCATTAGTCCATAGAGATTGTCATCAATTACCAAAACCAAACATGGGGGCACTGCATGTTCTTTCAATCTCCCCCATTTTGGTAATCGATGACAATCACTTTCAAGAGAGTTTATATGAGGAATTATGCATCACCATGCAATGCAACAACTAATAGTGCATGCGAATGAGATGCAAATGCTAAGGAACAAAAACAAAGCAAGAAGAGATAACTCTCTAAACTTCTCCACAAAACTCTCTAAAACTTCTCCCCCATTGGCATCGATTGCCAAAATGGGCGAAAATCTAAGAAGGCCAATATAAATTGTGGTCCTCCATAAATTTTGTATTTCTCAACAAGAGACTGGAATGCAATACACATACCCAACTGCCAATACTTGGAGGAAGACAAACTATATTGATGCCCAAAGATTGCAACAGAAAGATATGCCACAAAGACATAACAAAGAGAGACACAAGCAATCAGAAGATACCAATTGAAGCAAGCAATCAACGGATATCAATTTAACCAACTAGACCAATGATCCTACATGCCACAAGAATAAAGATATTATGAAAAGCGCAAAGGAGTGTTCTAAAGAAACTAGAGAAGCTCCCCATGATTTGTGCACACATAAGAATTTTTGTATTTGAATACAAAGTGCACAAAATAGGATCATAGCTCCCCCAAAATCAATAGAAACTCACATCCAGTGCAAGTGAGCATGTAGGAAACAAAGCCTAGCGCTTGCAACAAGCACATGGTTGAGCAACATGTAAAAGAGGCAAGTTAAGAATAGGCTCAACCAAAATGATGTGTGTGAGTCATGGCGAAGCACTTGAGAAGACTAAGATTAGGATGAGCATTAAACATCAACATAGTCTTGAAAGAATGTGGCACACGGTGCAAGGCCTATCATTCCCACACACAAGTGGCAAATGGGTTCACAAGCTTACTAATAAGCAAAAGAGAACCTATGCTTGTGACAACCCGTGGTGAAGATAGACGAGGGGAGGCTCATCAAGATGAGGGATACCAATTAAGATGGCAAAAACCTCATAAAGATAAGCAAGAGGAAAATAATCTTCACCACACAAGAGTGCAACAAGATGCAACGACAGAGGACACGCACTCAAGGCAAAAGCTTTCACGGAGCCACCAAAGAAATAACATAAGAAAGACAAGGTGGACATGAAAGAAAAGATATCAACTAGAGATGTAATTTCTCTCAAGTGTATAAGGTTCTATGTAGACGAAATCATGATGATATATATATCTACAAAGAAGGATGTACACCCGAAATAGTTACAACACGAAGGAACAAGATATCCACAAGGAAGTCATAAATATAACAATAAGATATTTGCTTGAAAGCATAGCACTTGGCTAGATATGGTCTTATTGTATATAAATGAAGTCCAAACACACATCCATCAAAGGCATCACAACTAGCAACAAGATATCATCGTTGGGATGCTTTGAGAAAGGAAACAAGTATCACAAGATATGAAATGAATATCATGCCAAGATGCAACCTACACAAGGTTGAATGCAAGAGGAGAAAGCATGAATAGATACTTGTTACCGAGATATCATTGGAAGGATGTAGTAGATACCAATTGAAGGTAGATAGTAGTTCATTGATCATCCTTGCTTGACTCCAATATGCACATGGTGACAACACCTTCCTTGTGAGTGAGCCAAGCATCCAATGCATCTCCAAATGTTCCTAGAAGAACAACACAAACTAAACGGTACCCAAACTCATTGGGACCAAATAGTTAGAAAAACCAATACATAGGACAAACTCCACATAAATATGTGCATATAGATATGAAAATGAATTTCATACACATCTCATCCGATTTGAGACTTGGTGGAGATCCCCCTATATATTGAGTCAAAGAAAGAAAGCATGCCAAATAAAATACATGAAGTAAACATGCATGCTCAAGACTTTCAAAACCCGAAACCTAAAGAGAAAGAAATGCCAAGTGAAAAGGATACCAAATGGATAAATCATCACTTGGAAAATATCATTAAAGATACATCAAGGAATGAGATATCCATTGATACACACTAAACTAAAGATGTCAAACTCCCAAAGAGAGGATGGTTCCAAACAAACCAAGCTCTCAACAAAGTTTCATGATGGCACAAAGTACCAAAAAGAAATGGCTTGCCTTCCACCAAAACACACTTGATAAGGATCACAAGAAGAGTGTTCTGAAGAAAATAGAATAGCTCCCCCACGAGTTGTGCATTATATAGGATTTGTATTTGAATACAAAATGCACAGGGTGGGATCACCGCTTTCACTATATCTAGAAAACACTAGACAAGAACAAGAAATAAACAAGATCCACAAGTGGTATGGAAGACAACGGATGTTGACACAAACCTTGGTAAGAGAAAAGGCAAGTAAAATAAAAGCCAATGTAAAGATGATCAATAAATTCTACCACACATAAATGACTACCAATTGTCAAAAGACAAGAAGTAGATGGAAAGAATTCCCGGTGGTAGATAGCAAGGATATCCAACATCATCTTCACAACAAACACAAGCAAATTGCAACTTGTAGAGCTAACATGCTACCTAGGAACAAGATAATCTACAATATCAATTCTAGGTGACAATATCTCAATGTACACATTTTCTAGGCTTCTAATATGCACTTAGCATATTACTCCCCCATAATGTGATACCAATAAGAACTTAACAAGAGGCAATAAGAGGAACAAACAAGAGATAATTAATGAACTATTTAGAATTTGAATTTCTAATGAGAGATATACCACCTAGCGACTAGATAAACTTGTAATATCAATACTAGATGGTATTCCTCATGTACACACATTTATAGGATTGTGAGGTGCACAAAGCACATCACTCCCCCAAAATGGGATGATCCATTAATCTCTCACACGAGCCAACTAGGATACAAACAAGAAGCATAAAGGCTCAACGCATGACACACACGTACATGGTGTGCAAACCAACACACACATACTTGATTGCTCAAGATAAGCAAGTTGGAATCACAACATATACAAACACATGCAAGGAACAAAACCAAAACATGCAAGGGGTCAAGTAACTTTCAATGTAAGAAATTTTAAGTACAAGTTACCGCAAGGAGGCACATTGGATATAAGATATAAACTTGATGATTCAATTGACTTGGCTTGAGACAATAAGAGTGATGAAGTACCCTTAATTCTTCATAATGTAGCCAAGTCT
>NC_057801.1:518804225-518809261 GCF_018294505.1 Triticum aestivum
AAAAAGCAATAGATGATGATGTAGGATCCCTTGAGGCACCATTAAACACCACATCTTGTTCCATGGAGTGTTCGGTTTCCTCTACATTGTTAGCACAACAATTCGAGTAAATAGATGCATTTTTATCATGGCAACAAGACATAGCAAGCATATCATCATGAGATTTAGTCAAGCAATTTCTACATGATATGCAAGGACTATCAACACAAGCATGTGAAACATTTGGAGTGCTCGAAGTGTTAAAGACCAAAGAAGGAGCGTTGCAATAATATAGTGATGAAGGATCATCCACAATAAGCATACTATCACCATTGCAATGACCAACACTACTCACCATATCATTACCTTGTGGCAAACCACATGTAGGTGAAGTAGAAGAAGTTGAAAAGACTATACGACCGGAGGTGGAGGGGGAACAATCATCCCCACAAATATTGGACACACCATATTTATCTTGAAGCTTTGTCCACAACTCATGAGCATCCCGGAACGGCATGAGTTGAAAAATAACTACATTGCTCAAAGCATCAAAAAGCACATTAGAAGCTTGGGCATTAAGATAAGAGTTTTTCTCATCCTCTAAAGATAATCTTTGGGGATCCTTTGGAGGAGAAAAACCCATATCTACAATTCGCTCTAAATTTGGGTCCATGACCCTAAAGAGATTAAGCATGTGAATTACCCAAACATCAAAATTTGTGCCATCGAAACTAAGAGTGTCAGAGAATCCTAATCCCGTAGTTGACATCTTTACTCTCTAGGTGGTTAAGCCTAACAAAGAGAGACGTGGCTCTGATACGAATTGAAAGATCGAGGATGTCGCCTAGAAGGGGGGGTGAATAGGCGCTTTAAAATAATTATGGTTTAGGCTTGAACAAATGCGGAATAAACCTAGCGGTTAATTTGTCAAGCACAAAATCTACAACAACTAGGCTCACCTATGTGCACCAACAAATTATGCTAAGCAAGATAAGCAACTATGTGATAGCAAGATATATGACAAAGAACAATATGGCTATCACAAGTAAAGTGCATAAGTAAAGGGGCTCGGGTAAGAGATAACCGAGGCACGCGGAGACGACGATGTATCCCGAAGTTCACACCCTTGCGGATGCTAATCTCTGTTTGGAGCGGTGTGGAGGCACAATGCTCCCCAAGAAGCCACTAGGGCCACCATAATCTCCTCACACCCTCGCACAATGCAAGATGCAGTGATTCCACTAAGGGACCCTTGAGGGCGGTCACCGAACCCGTACAAATGGCGACCCTTGGGGGCGGTCACCGAACCCGTACACTTTGGTAACCCTTGGGGGCGGTCACCGGTACCCGTCAAATTGCTCGGGGCGATCTCCACAACCCAATTGGAGACCCCGACGCTTTCCCGGAGCTTTACACCACACTGATTGAGCTCCGAACACCACCAACCGTCTAGGGCGCCCAAGCACCCAAGATGAACAAGCTCAAGGGCACCAAGAACCCAAGAGTAATAAGCTTCTCAACTTGTAACTTCCACGTATCACGTGGAGAACTCAAACCGATGCACCAAATGCAATGGCAAGGGCACACGGAGTGCCCAAGTCCTTCTCTCTCAAATCCCACCGAAGCAACTAATGCTAGGGAGGAAAATGAGAGGAAGAACAAGAAGGAGAACACGAAGAACTCCAAGACCTAGATCCAAGGGGTTCCCCTCACTTAGAGGAGAAAGTGATTGGTGGAAACGTGGATCTAGATCTCCTCTCTCTTTTCCCTCAAATACTAGCAAGAATCCATGGAGGGATTGAGAGTTAGCAAGCTCGAAGAAGGTCAACAATGGGGGAAGAACACGAGCTCAAAGGATTAGGTTCATTGGGGAAGAAGATCCCCTTTTATAGGACCTCCCGAATCCAACCGTTATGTGCTCAGGTCGTGCACAAGCGGTACTACCGCTTGGAGGAGCGGTACTACCGCTTAGCACGGCAAAAACAGCCCAAACGAGAGAGAAAACATGAGATTTTGGTCCGGGGCGGTACTACCGCTTAGGAGCCACGGTAGTACTGCTCTGGAGCGGTACTGCCGCTCAGGAGCAGTGGTAGTACCGCTCTGGAGCGGTAGTAAAAAATTACATCCGCTCTAGTCGCGGTAGTACCACTGCAGCCTTTACCAAAACAGCCACAACTTTTGCAAACGGACTCCGAATTCAACGAAACCAAGTTTGTTGGAAAGCTAACGACATGGGCTAACACAATATTGATAGAAATATCAAGAATAAGCAAATGAGAAAAGTCACATAAGAAAATGGTGAGAACCCTTCATCGGATAAGACCGGTAAAACCACCAACACCGAAAACATCGTAGAAGACGCATGCGAACTCCATTTTTGATGAACTCAAGCTTGTCATCAAGATGACCATAAGCTCTAAGACTCACAAAGATAACCAAACAAGAACCAAGAAACATGATGCAAGGATGCAATGGTTTGAGCTCTCTACTAACGATATGATCAAGCTACCAACTTGAGAGCCCCCCTTGATAGTACGGCAAACGATCCTATAACTCGGTCTCCCAACTACCACCACAAGACCGGTAAAATAGAAAACCTATCAAGGGAAAACCTTTGCCTTTCACTTGGTCCACTTGAGCTAGATGAAGACGATCTTGACTCCCTCAAGTTGGACCACCTTTCTTGATTGCGTTGGCTCGATGAAGACTAGATGATTGCTCCCCCATAGTTCATTATGGGTGAGCCACTCTTCGGCACATCTTCACAAGTCCATTGACACCACAATGGATGGCAAGATTCAAGCACGTGATCTCTTCGTGATGCTCCACTTGAACTTGCACACGGCAATCTTGATGACGATCACCACTTGATGTCATCCTTTCCATGGGTTGAATGATATCTTCCTCTTGACGCAAGCCCATGGATACGTACCTAACCCCACATACAACTCTCACATAGACCATGGGTTAGTACATAAAGTGTAATGGACAATGCTTACCATACCATGGGATCACTTGATCCCTCTCGGTACATCTTCTATGCTTTGTGAGTTGATCAACTTGATTCACTCTTGACTTAGTCTTGATCAACCTTGAATCTTTGCAACTCTCTTCATTTGGATGATGTCTTGAAGGTAAACATGAATGATCACACAACCTTCTTCTTCAAGACATGCTTGCAATAAGCTCAACACTCGCATGACCAATCTTTGGATAATTCCTTAATAGCACCTTGGTCAACTCAAAAACTCCTTGAAACCAACACATGGACTTCAAGAAAAACCTATGGACAAATCCTTCAAATACAACTCAAGACAACCATTAGTCCAAAGAGATTGTCATCAATTACCAAAACCAAACATGGGGGCACTGCATGTTCTTTCACCGACCACCCAACGTAACTGGGAACTCCCCAAAATTTTCCTCGCCCTCGCTTCTACCATGATTTTTTCCGTCATGGACGGCCCAAAGAATGTCTTGCAGGTGCGTCTCCGGCCCGCCCAGGACGAAAAACCCATTTTTTGTCATGTTTTTTTGTCATAGAAGTAGGATCCCACCACATCGATGCTGATACAGGGTTTTGTCACAATTGTTATCATAGAAGTGTCATAAGCATGACAGAAAAAAATTGGTTCGACCCAAAATGTCACGGATGTGTCTTTTTTTTGTAGTGTAGTGTCGCTCAATGGTCCTCCTCTTTGTTCCTTCTCACGTAGGCGTTGTGTGAGGTCCCACGGTAGTACCGCCGGGCCGAGCGGCAGTACTGCTGCGGCCAGCGGCAGTACCGCTCCCTAGAGCAGTAGTACCGCCCGCAGCGGGCTGAGAATGGGGATAACCGTTGGATTTTTCCCCACGTATAAAAGAGGGTCTTCTTCCCCATTGAGCCTCATCCTTTGAGCTCGTGTTCTCCCCCCATTGTTGATTTTCTTCGAGCTTGCTATCTCTCAATCCCTCCATGGATTCTTGCTAGTTTTGGAGGGAAAAGAGAGAGGAGATCTAGATCTACATTTCCACCAATCTCTTTCTCCTCTATTTGAGAGGAACCCTTTGGATCTAGATCTTGGAGTTCTTGGTGTTCCCCTTCTTGTTCTTCCTCTCCTTTTCCTCCATAGCTTTTGTTGCTTTGGTGGGATTTGAGAGTGAGGGACTTGGGCACTCTGTGTGCCCTTGCCATTGCATTAGTTGTGTCGATTTGAGTTCTCCACGGTGATACGTGGAAGTTACAAGTTGAGAAGATTATTACTCTTGGGTGCTTGGGCGCCCTAGATAGTTGGTGGTGTTCAGAGCTCAATCATTGTGGTGTAAAGCTCCGGGCAAGCGTCGAGGTCTCCAATTAGGTTGTGGAGATCGCCCCGAGCAATTTGACGGGTACCGGTGACCCCCCCAATGGTTGCCAAAGTGTACGGGTTCGGTGACCGCCCTCAAGGGTTGCCATTTGTACGGGTTCGGTGACAGCCCTTAAGGATCCGTTAGTGGAATCACGACATCTTGCATTGTGCGAGGGCGTGAGGAGATTACGGTGGCCCTAGTGGCTTTTTCGGGAGCATTGTGCCTCCACACCGCTCCAAATGGAGATTAGCATCCACAAGGGTGTGAACTTTGGGATACATCGTCGTCTCCGCGTGCCTCGGTTATCTCTTACCCAAACTCTTTACTTATGCACTTTACTTTGTGATAGTCATAGTTTTTCATGTTATATATCTTGCTATACCCTAGTTGTTTATCTTGCCTAGCATAAGTTGTTGACGCACATAGGTGAGCCTAGTTGTTTTAGGTTTTGTGCTTGACAAATTAAACGCTAGTTTTATTCTGCATTTGTTTAAGCCTAAACCGTAATTATTTTAAAGCGCCTATTCACCCCCCCCTCTAGGCGACATCCACGATCTTTCACTAGCTTTTTAGATCAAATTTTACGGAGCCGAAAATCTAAAAGAGTATCATAAATTCCTTTAAGCCAAAAGACTCATGTAGCCAAAAGGTGAAGGCAAGGGGGAAACCTGTACCTATCTAGGGAAGAGGAGGAGGAGGAGGAGGAGGAGGAAGAAGAAGAAGAAGAA
>NC_057801.1:518809361-518812006 GCF_018294505.1 Triticum aestivum
CTGCTTCGGCTGTTGTCGCCACATGGTGTCACTGACTTGTATGCCCCAATGCCTTTTTAATGAAAATACGAAAAAAAATTACAGGAAGAAGTTTTAGGGGAACTGAGAAAAGTAGGGTAAGAAAACTTCCGCTAAATTATATGGTCATCCCATAGAATGGAAAGATTTTTACAGGAGCTATTGGGCTCTAACTCTGTATCCAATGCAGAATCGCCATGCTAGTTGCTAGTTGCTACTTGGTACTAGACATTTAGTTTTCCTTTCTTTCACCTGAACCGGAGTATCATGATGTGAGATGTCGCGGCGCCTAAAATAACATGTTTTTGGACACATGTGGAATTGCGACAAATTTATGTGGGATGCGTGGGCTATCCAACAAAACCCACGTCCAATTCAGATCAATCCACATCTCCGCTAGGAAAAAAAACTATCCACGTCGCCCACACGCGGCCATGCCATGCAGTGACCATCATGGCGATTTATACAATTGGGGGCCTCCACACATTATACAAAATTGGCCGATGAAGTGCAATGCAGGACCATCAACTCGGCAGTGATCTTTTGAACATCACCCAGCATAGCCTATTAATTAGGTAAATATAATGTGTTGTCTGTTTGCAGTGTGTCAATTCTAAAATTGTTTAGCCTATCTATCCAGGGTGCATATGGGAAGCTATTCTTGGCCGCAGCACTGTCAAGGTCGAGGACGAGGTGATTAGCTCACCATTAAGCAATTGATATGTTGATGGATTATGTGTGTGAAGAAACTTTTGATCTGAGGTAGTATAATATTTTCTTATTTAATATAGTGTGCTTTTAGCATGCACCTCTGTAAGCTATTAGTCTGCAGGTAGCGTTCGGTAAATTTGAGAAAAGAGAGCGCGCTCTCGCGCGGATGGAAGAGTGAGTTCCGCCGGTGCCGCCGCTAGGTGCGCCCCCAGGACGAAACACCACGATGGGCTCAGGGTCAAAATGGTTCTTGCGACTTAACAGGCAGTCGATTCAGATTACAGTCGGGTTTATGAGCACTGCCAATTGCATTAGCAGCATTCCCGATTTTGGTAAAAACAGATCACATACTGTAGATTCCGAGTGTGCAATGTGGAGCCACTCTTGACGCATTGAAACCAATTTGTAACCTTTAGACAGTCATGACCATTCACACCAAGAATGCGTGCAATTTACAGAAGTTTTGTTTGCATCCTCGATTTCTCGAACCGGCCCGAGGCCCACATTCCAAGGTGCAATACAAGTTAGTAGTCTGCATCTGCAGTCCAGCCTCAGACGCTCATGACCATCCACGTTGTAGTGCTCCACAAGCTCTGTTTCGTTTTCTTCCGGAGTGTCTTGGCGCTGGTGTGTTCCACGCTCCGCAAGTTGGTAGGCAGCTCTTCCCGGATCTATTTAAGCAGGGCCATGCGATGCATTTCAGAGCCGTACACTCACGATCATCGTTGAGGCGACGATGGCCGGTCATCGACAATCGTTGGCAGCGGCTTCTCTGAAGCTCCCAGCTCTTCTGCTTCTGTGGATCTTCAGCTTGAACTGTAAGTCCCCGATGCACCTGCAGGCTGCAGCTAACGAGATTTGTTTCGTACAGAGTTATCATGAGAACTTCCAGGAGTTGATGCATGCTGTTACTGTTATCTTTGTAAGGGGGGCATGCCGTCGCGCACTTTGATCCTGCAAACATGACCGAACTGCAGAAACATGTCTCCTTTTTCGACCACAACAAGGATGGCTTCATCACTCCTGTGGAAACCATCCAAGGTGATTGCTTATTCAACAAATTAGGCACGATCGTTATTTTTTTCCTTTTTTTGGTGAGGAAATTAGGCAAGCTTATTACTTCAGTAGAATGTCATGCATATGCACTGTTTTTTCAAATGATGCATCTGCAGCTTCTAATCTTAGATTGAGGTACATGTGAAGAATAATACACCTTTTATTATAGTAGTATTGATTTGCTATATGTGTTTACAACTTCTTTGTACTAACTGTATTACATTTCTTTTAATTAAGTGAAACATTACCCTTTTTTTTCTTTTGCCACAGTATCATTCAATATGTTAGGTAACTTTGCCAATGTTCAAAAGTGATTAATTGATCTCAAGCAAAATGCCAAAATCACACGCAAGACCATTTCCTGAAAGGTTTTGGAGTAGCAACAAATGATAAAGCTTGTCTGCATTTTCACATGGAATCTTACGTATAATAATCTATTTATTATTATATATATTAAACATATCTTTGAGATTGCAGGGTTTGTTGCAATCGGTTGCGAGTATGCATTTGCTACTGCTGCCTCAGCCTCCATTCACGGTGCCCTTGCTCCTCAAACAACCCCGGTAGCACATCTCTCTTGCACATACAGGAACATGTGGGCCTGCAGATATCTTACTCGGATGTGTTATGATGTACTATTCAATTCAGGCTGGTACACCACTGCCTCACTTGACAATATACGTGGAGAATATCCACAAAGCTATGCATGGAAGTGATTCGGGTGTATACGATCCTAAAGGAAGGTAGTTACAATCACTTGCTTTACCTGAGTGCATGTCCGGTTTCATATCTAGTAAAATCAGCCACGCATGCTGAAAATTGAAGGAAAAACAGTGGTGGCAGTAACTCGAATTTCTTTG
>NC_057801.1:518812016-518813713 GCF_018294505.1 Triticum aestivum
TGAACTAGTGCGGTGAAGAAGTCATCTGTGCGGACTTCATTCCGATTAGTTATTTTGTGCAATGCAACTAAAAGATAATACATTCTTGATATAAAAATATATTAAGATCACGGATTAGTTATATAGTAATGTTTAAGTATTTGATATATTTTGTTGGGAAGATCATACCCGACTTAGGCAGTGTTGTGATCAGGACAGACAACACTCTCGGAGTTTATCCAGATCATGTTCAACATTTTTTCAGTAGTGTCCACCGCACCGCTGCACCGCCGCTGCCTATGACCATTGTGCCGCCACCATAGCCACCGACGACCAACGCGCCACCACCATCCTTATCATCGCTCGCCCGACCGCCACCGCCGACCACTACCGTTTGCTGCTTGCCGCCGATGCCCGCCCCCCGCCGCCGCCGCGCACCACCAAAGTCCACAACACCACCGTGTGAATGAGAGACGAGGAGCAAACTAGGTGAAAAACCTGAATTTAGCGGTAGATTTTCATCTTACTCGTGAACCTCCCCGGAATTATATGGACACCCCGTAAAATCAGCTTTAGGGGAAGTTTTTTATGGGACTTGTTGGTGATGCTCTAAGAGCAACTCCAAGCTCCCTTGTCCCTACAAAAACCACTGTTTATAGGAAGTTGGGGCAAAAATGGTCTCTAACAGCTTCTGTGAACCTTGATTTTTTTATGGGAACCCATAAAAACACCCCCTCCATCGTGCAAGTTTACGGGAAGATGGGCATTCCATATAATTTTGGCTTGCGGATAACCACCTGCAATTTCACTAGCAGAACAACGTGACGCCGAAACGCCGCTAGAAGGTTATTGTACCACCACTGGAACATCACCAAGCCACAACCACGACGTCGGCCGGCCCTGCCCCGTGGGACCGGCCGCCGCCTCCACCGCCCTGCCGCGGGGCCGGCCGCCTCCACAGCGCCACTGCCCCTGTCGCGAGGCTAGCCGCCGCCGCCGCCGCACAGCCCTTCTCCGGGAAGTCGCGCAACACTGCCTAGCCTGCCCCGCGAGGAGGGCCGTTGCAAGGCCTTTCGCCGCCAGGTCGCGCCACCTCGAGGCTGGCCACCGCCGCCTCGCTGCTTCGGCTGTTGTCGCCACATGGTGTCACTGACTTGTATGCCCCAATGCCTTTTTAATGAAAATACGAAAAAAAATTACAGGAAGAAGTTTTAGGGGAACTGAGAAAAGTAGGGTAAGAAAACTTCCGCTAAATTATATGGTCATCCCATAGAATGGAAAGATTTTTACAGGAGCTATTGGGCTCTAACTCTGTATCCAATGCAGAATCGCCATGCTAGTTGCTAGTTGCTACTTGGTACTAGACATTTAGTTTTCCTTTCTTTCACCTGAACCGGAGTATCATGATGTGAGATGTCGCGGCGCCTAAAATAACATGTTTTTGGACACATGTGGAATTGCGACAAATTTATGTGGGATGCGTGGGCTATCCAACAAAACCCACGTCCAATTCAGATCAATCCACATCTCCGCTAGGAAAAAAAACTATCCACGTCGCCCACACGCGGCCATGCCATGCAGTGACCATCATGGCGATTTATACAATTGGGGGCCTCCACACATTATACAAAATTGGCCGATGAAGTGCAATGCAGGACCATCAACTCGGCAGTGATCTTTTGAACATCACCCAGCATAGCCTATTAATTAGGTAAATA